>NC_069658.1:146030000-146072500 GCF_027244095.1 Hemicordylus capensis
CCGCAACACTCTCTGCAAAACAGTTTATATAACAGATAATGGCGTAATGACATTTTGCTAACCATAACATCATCAGTGGTACATTATTATCATTACAACAATAATAATTACAACAACAATAATAGTTAAAAGTCTTCTGGAAACACCAAGCAGCAATATTCTACTTACTTTGGTCCATTCTAAGCATCATGATTTCTCCCCACATATTTTCCATAGAAATGACATTGATTCAGTATTGCTCTGCTAGAGGTGGACATCATTAGAAAGTTGCCTCTTAATCAGCTGAATCTTGTTTAGGAGGCTTTATTTATAATCATAGCTGTTCAACAAATCTTCATTCTTCCTGTTTGGTAAAGCACAGGTAAAACTTGAGGAAACACAGAACTTTCACTTTAGCTAGTTCAGGACAATAGTTTATGTTCTGTTTTACAGACTTATGCAAGTTTTTATGTTTTATGCAAGTTTTTATTTCATAATTCATCTAACTATAAATAAATATTAGGATTTAAGTTGCTCATTAGAATTGTGAATGGCTTCCAATTAATTATAAAGTTTAATAGGATCAAGTAGTAATTCTTTTTTCTTTTAAATAAGGTAAGTTTGTCCATAGATATGTTTTCCTTTTATAAGGAAACAGAGTGTGCTTTCAGATATGTTCTATGTTCCTATTAGTATTTTAGGATGTTATGGATTTCCAGTTTTCTCTGTAGAAAGATGTTTAATTTATGACTTCTGTACTGATGATTTTAAAAAAGTATATCTTTGAAGTTTTACCTTTCTGTTTACACATTTTTTCTGTAATTGGAGAACATGAAAAGTAATTATGTTAAGGTTTATATATTGTGTTTCAGACAGTTGTGTTCAAATCAAATAGAGAGACAATATAGAGAAATTACTTGGGAATCGATGTTTTGGGCTAGTGATCAGTTCCTAGAAAGAGAGTTTTATCAAAACTACAAGAAATGTCTTAAAAATTGTTACATAGCAGCTAATTTATAAGAGCTGTAACCATTTAGTCATTTTAGATGGATTCTCTAACTTGTTTTTACTGTCTTACTGTAATGGGGTTCCGTAGCATATACAGGATTCCTTTCTGTGGAGACAATCCTTTATATATCATTTATCTGTAGATCACTATATTTCATTGATACATTTACAAAGATTTGCTTATATATAAGAAAATTCATGTTTTGTTTTGATTTTTTTAAAAAAAAAACTAACTAAATTTTCTGAAAAGTTGAGTACAAACAAGGGTGACTATAAAAATTACCACTAAGGGTGATATTTTAAAAATAACGTGAGACCAAATTTTTATTACTATAACACAAAGGTAGACAAAACCAAGGAAGTTAAAATACTAAATCTCAGTAGCCATTCCAAAAATGTGAACAAAATAAACAGGCATTTCTTTGCACTGTATATAAGTTTATACATGAATATACTAAAATAGTTTATTCTACACTTGTCGTCTCAAGTTTGGTTTAACCAAGTTGTAATGTCTCTTAATGAACCAGAATGCAAAGTATATATCAAATCTGCACACAAACAACAAATTTTGTATATTGTACAAATATATACCATGTAGATAATCTTTTAATCCCACTTATTATTATGCATGTTTGTCAGAGGGTTATACAAAATATGTGGTTAATTTCTCATGCATAAGCAAAATGTCCCTAATTAATCGTTGTGAATGCTTGTTCAGATCAACAGAACACAATATTTGTCACTTCTGGGGCTTTTGGTTATTTTTATTCATGATTTGCCTGTTAACTAAGAGATGGGGTGCCATCTATTGACTCATTGTAGCTATTGCAATGAAATCTAGCATCAACACAGATAATGATGTTTAAATAACATAGCTGATGGTTTAGGGTAGCTTCTAGGTTTTGCTTATGTTTTGTGGTGGTTGAAATATTAGCTGTTTGAAAAAGGTGGTGTCATTATGTCAGCCATAGCTTTTCTAAACCCAAGAACTCTGTCAGAATGAAAAATTATAGAAGAGAGCGGGAAGGGCAAGAGAGGGAAGGAGGCAATGTTTTATTTGTTGGAAAATATAACAGTGTATATAATAAAAGTACTGTAGGAACTTATTATGATATATTGTCATTTTCCCCCCCCTTTAATAAAACTCCCACAGACTTACAGCTTTCCTTTGGTAATTAGATTGTGAAGACAGCTCGTTCACATCTTGCAAAACAAAATGTTTTGCATGTTCCCAAGTTAGGCTTGTCTTTGACATATACTGTCTCAAAGATTACAGAAATTCAAAGTAGTTTTAACATGAGAAAGAGGTTTTGTTTGTTACTGTCATTGTGCTAGTGTCCACAAATGCTGTTTATGTTCAAGAAATCAGTTTTTCTTGCAAATTTTTCACTACATAGAATACCAGGTTTTGACCGTAAAATCCTTTTATAAAATGCATCTTTCTTCATATTGTACACAATATTTTTTCTAACTCTGGTCATTCAGGATAAAAAATATTTTCCATTTTTCGGTATGCTACATATTTGCTCCATAGATTAACCATTAAAACTACACTAAAACTAAAACATAGGTTTACATTTTTAAGTGGCAAATGTATTGGCACTGCATTTTTCACTGAGCAGCTGAGGCTTATATATATTTATCCTAAAATTAGGGGCTTTTTGGCTGCCCTGGTCCTTCTGACTTCAAATAAGTTTACTTTTAGGAAAGGGTGTGAGAATTCTCATTTTAAGATGATTTTATGCTGGGGTGTAGGGGTTGGATTCTTGTGGTTTTTATATAGTGGGGGGATAATTCACCATATTTGTCTGTTATGTCCATTATTAGAGGACTGGTGGTACTGGTATATTTGAGAAAGTCACATCAGCTAGGATCCAAAAAGACCTGTGTGTGACAACGGCGTACAACGGTGACTGATTTTTCCTGCTAGTGGCAACCACTCATGGGATATTGCTTTGAATTACCCGATCCTTGGCAAGGATCACTGCTAGTGGCAACCCCTCATTGGGTACTGCTTTGAATGACCCTGGCCTCGGGCAGAGTTTTTTAGGAGGTATGGGAGGTTACCACTATAAGGGAGGGGGATGACTGTAAAGACCATGTGTGCAAATAGAACTTTGAATTCTAGCCAGTTTTCTCAAAGAAAAGGGATTCCTTTTCTCATATATATCTACTCATGATTAGAAAAAGTCTGATCTCCTTCATATTTTCCTTTGGCTGGGGGAGTTTTCAACGTTTTCCTGAATTTACATAACTAATAGTTGTACAGGGTGATTGCCAGTCTTGAACGTACAACATGATATGCTTGTTCTTTTAATTTGTGGAGTTAGGCTGAATGGTGCAGTGTATATCTGGATGCCTAGTATTCCATGGTAATTTCACAAGATTACTTTTTCTGAAAGAAAATCTACTGTATTTCTAACCCTGTAACATACTTCTGCTAATAAAGTACCTGTAAAAGCAGTTAATAATTACCTAGATCCCTGGTGCTCTGTTGACCACCCACCGATAGCTATATTGTCACTTGTGATCCAGGCAAGCAGCATTTAACTCTGTATTTATAGAAACAAAATTATGTGTGTTAATATCAGGCTAGGTTTTCTTCAATATTGTTTTACAAAATATTGTTTTATCTAAGATCACAAAATATGTGTTTGTGTGTATTTGTCAGTGTGATTTTCTTCCAAAGCATTTTTCTTCCAAAGTTGACTTATTTTAAAATGCAGTACATACTGTATGGGGTAGAAAACTGGTTGTAGATGGGGTCAGCATTGGAATGAGCCATTATTTTAATTATGCTCAGTTGAGACTCCACATATCTGGGGTGTGATATGGCAGGCATAAAGTGAAGCATTGATCATCATTATAATTAAGTGGGAAATGGCATTTATGTTTTTTGCCTATTCTTTTGGGGCAAAAGGACTACTGTGTGGTTCACTTTGACATTCAGAGTAATATGCACATTGAATACTGTGCATTCAGAAAGCATTGTCCTGACCAAAATCTACAATGTAGCTTAATTTATGCTTGATATTAGGAACTTCAAATATGCAAGTAAAGACAAAGCTTTGCAAATATCAGATCTATTTTTATGTGGCTTATGATGCAATTGATAATCTAGATAGTTTTTACCTCTGCTTTTTTGTAGAGGTAATCATCCCACCCACCCCCGTTTTCCAGGGGATATAATCTCTCCTATTGCCTTGCTCTGTGCAGGCAGTAAGGCCCCCTCCCCCATCTACTGCCTTCACTCTTCTTGTTTATATTAAAAACCCTTCACCCCAAGATGGCCACCAACAGAGTTTTACAACCATCAGAATTTTTAAAGTACCAGACAGTATCATTTTACATGCTTTTTGACAGTTTGTTAATCTTACTTTTAATCCACTTACATAAAAAGGTGAACCGGGAGTTGCTGTTTTGGTAAGCATATGTAAAAGACATGAAGACACAATACATCTTTTGTGCTTAAATTTTGCGCTTGTATTTCTTTATGTACCATTATTAAAATTCTGCTTGGCCTGCCATCTTTTTCTGAAATAAAAACATAATCAGCCCTTTTCTTAAAACTGATTTAAGTCATTACCAGAAAGAAAGGAAATGCTAAGAATTAAAAGTGCAGCTACTGAATATATAAAAATAGCTAACCCTAGATTCAAAGAAATCATAAGAAACTTGATAATTGTCTGCCAGGTTTCTGCAGAAGAGGGATAATTTAGCATTTTGGCTGGATTACTCTAAGAGATTGGTTCCTCATAACTGCACCAATGCCTATCCTAGCCTGAACTAAGGCATTTGAACATATAAGCCTTGTAATGGTGGTGATGTTTACAAAGGTTTCTTTGTTTTTATTTAAAGCATTTTAAAAATAGAGCAATTCAACAATATAGTCTTTTTAAAATATACACAACTTTCCACCATCCTTTAGCCCAATCCAGTGCATGTTTACACAGAAGTAAGGCCCATAGTTTAGTTGGATATGCTGCCAAGTAAATGTGCATAGGATTGCAGCCTTCATGTTTTCGTTTTCAGATTTTTTTTTCAGTTGGGTAGGTTACACTGGATATTATCATTATTATTATTATTATTATTATTATCATCATTATCATTATTATTATTTATTCAATTTCTATACCGCCCTTCCAAAAATGGCTCAGGGCGGTTTACACAGAGAAATAACAAATAAATAAGATGGATCTCTGTACCCAAAGGGCTCACAATCTAAAAAGAAACGTGAGATGCACACCAGCAGCAGTCACTGGAGGTGCTGTGCTAGGGGTGGATAGGGCCAAATATAAACTAGATTTAATTTGAAGAACATAAACCATTTCTTAACATTTGAAATTGTAAATCACATTTATTCTCAGATGTCTTTCTGACAAATTTGACAGATTTGACAAAATGAATTAATTTTCATATTTGAATTTAGGGAGGGGAGCTCAGTTGTAATTTTGAGTAGAATACAATTGTGCTGAAAGTGAAACTTGTGCTGAAAGTGAAAACCAGTTTCAAAATAATCCCTACCTCTAAGTGTGTGTGTGTGTGTGAGAGAGAGAGAGAGAGAGAATTTTGCATTTATTTCTTGGAAAGCTGTGCATCGAATTTTGAATAATTGTAAATGTGTATTAATGACTTTGCAGGTTTTTAATTTATTACGTTGAACTGATCATGATTTTTCTGATTGCTTGTTTTATGAGATTAGTTGGGGATAATGGCACAAATGGAAATGGTCAACATGCACAAAGAAATATAACACATGTGCACTGAGAATCCCTCAGTTCCAAATATATTACTTGATATTATCAGATGAGCGGGTTTCAGCAGCACCTATTTGTAGTATTACTGGAGAAGTCACCATTATGCACACTTAGTAGGAAGTAAATTTCATTGAATTCAGTGGAACTTCTCTGTAAACATGCATGGGATGTTTAGGTTTCCAACCAGTCAAAATACGCCTGAGATGCTGCACTTCTGCGATAAGGTACTTTTTTGAAGCAGGGTAAGGATATTTAACTCCCATTGAAATTGGTAGGATTTAACTTAAAATGTAATTAAATTGCATCCTCAGTGGTTTAAACAGGGCTGCAATCCTAAACCCATTTACTAGAGAGAAAGCTCTGTTGAACACAGAAGAATTTCCTTGCAGGTTAACATGCATAGGGTTGCTCTGTGGATGTGCTTAAACCAGTAAGGATGCAGTCCAATATATCACATTTATGTTGTACCAATTTCAATAGGAATTAAATACATTAAATCTTGTACAGTGATTTCAAAATACACAAGTTGAATATGGGTATTTTGCATGCAAATGAAGTGCTTCCCACCACTTTTTTAACCTATACTGGGTATGGATGCTGAATAATGTCGCCTTCTTAAGACTGAAAACGTGTTGATGGTTTTAAAATACAGGCAAGGTCATTTTCTTACAAAATAATATATTTGGGCAAAAGGATTACAAGTAGGTACTGTTGTTACTTTATATTATGTGAATAAAAGTTAGCATGTTAAGGGTTTGGTGTTTACTGGTAAGAGATGGGAAGCGGGGGTTCTCAGAGCATGTAATGGTGTTGGTTATTTGTGCACTGGCCATTTCTGTTTGTGCTGCTGCTAAGACTTAGCATATTGGAGCACAACTCTTTCTTAATGCATCTGATGTAGGCCACTGCCTACAAAAACCCAAACTATAATAAATTAGTTAAAATACTTTAAACTACCCAGTTGCTACATTTGCTAAAAAATGGCACCTTATTTTTTAATTGTAATGTGTACAATCTATTTATAAATATTTACCCCAATTATGTTTTTGAAAGATGTTAATTCATGACTAGTCCAGATTGTTGATGGGGGCACCCATTTGAATTCCTGTGCCATTCAAAACAGGATAAAACACTGACACTCAAATATGCATTCAGATCTGTGTCAGATTTACAGTTGCAGTTCCTGATCCAGCAAGCAATGGGCATATGGAATATGGAACACTGATTAAATGTGCAGATCAAATCAGATGAATTAGCAATAAAATAGGCACAGGCCATCTGTTTTAATAATCCATACATGCCACTTTCCCCAGAACATTGTCAGAAATACTGTACAAGTTTATTTTAAGCGTTCACTCTGAATTATTTCAGTTTTTACCTTCCTCTAGATTTTTGTGGATTTAATCATATACTATAGCATCTCTTTACCTCTTTTATCCCTAATTTAAAACTGTTAACAAATTTGGGGGGAGGGGGAGGTGTTAACTAGTAGTTGAAGAATATAGGGTATGTTGTTTGAGTGGGGCAATGAACTCCTCAGGTTCAAGAATTAACTCAAGTTGCAACAGGCTGTTAATAGTGGAAATGAGATGTTGAATACCCGATGGTTTCTTAAAAAATTAACAGAAACTTCTCAATATGCTGCAATTATCCAAATAAAACTTTGTATTATTTGTATAGTGGTTTAGAATTTCTATATACATATCTCTGTATACACACACAGATTAAACAGTTAACTTTTCCAGAAAGTTCTTACCCTGTTTTCTTCTTAAAATTTTATTTGAGGATTTTTGTAGTACACTTTTTCATAACCGTGTTCCTTTCTAGAACAATCAGGGACAACATAAAACGAACAATAAAGAAAGCAAAATGTTAGGAATAAAAAGGTAAGAGCTGGTTACAATTGTTAGAACGTGTCAAAGAGTTGTTTACACAGACAGTAACAAGGAAAGAGATAACTAAATTTAAGATGCTCAAAATTAATAGATAGAGATTAGGAATTTTCCTCAATCTCCATTTTCAAAATAGATTGGTTAAGCAGACCCATTACCAAGCTGCCTTCTGCTCTTTTTAACATGCAGTGAATTGTTTTGGTCCCGTAAGCATGAATAATACTTCTAAACATTTTAAAGTAGCATTGAAGCTAAAATACTTCGGCATCAATTCTCTGAAAAATCAACCATGGAAGAGTGTCTTCTAAGTCAGTGGAACCAGTCAGAGTGTGTGATTTTTGAAGATTTCAGACTCAGTTAGTTATTTGCAAGAGTTCTACTTTTATGCATAGTATCCAAGTCCTTTTCTTTGCAAATACACTGGAAGCTATGCCCATTAACGTGCCTAACTATAACCTAGCTAAGTGTAAATATTAGGATTTAAGCTGATTTAGTCTATATAAATCAAATAAATAAATAAACAAATGGATGGATGGATGGACAAACAGCCTTCAATCCATATAGGCAGGCTAGGATTTTGAATTCATTCTATATTTTTGCACTCTGGCTTATATTTGCTACCACAATTTTACTTTGTAAGAGAGGAATTCCACTAACTCTTAGAGGGTCTTCCAGTTTTCTTTTATGGTAGTACACTGCAAGTCACTCCTATATCAGGACTTCTCCTCATGCCTAATGCCAAAACAGAGCTATACCAAGGATATCAAAAGCAGCTTGTCATAACCATATCTGACTCTAGAGAGTTCTCTAAAGAAAGTTCTTCTGATGTCACAATATTTATCATAGAATGACTTGCTGTTGCAGTCCTAGGAAATAATACTGCAGTGCAGGCCATTGCCATTGGATGTGGCTGCCCTCTTTTGTCCTTCAAAGTCTACTTTGAGCTCTTAATTTGTGTGCTGAAAAGCAGGACTTAATCAAATTTGTTGTTTTCACAAACATTAACTGTAATTTAAAAATACTTTCCCTTGTATTTTCACTATAGTAGATGCT
Source organism: Hemicordylus capensis (assembly GCF_027244095.1). Lineage (NCBI taxonomy): Eukaryota > Metazoa > Chordata > Lepidosauria > Squamata > Cordylidae > Hemicordylus > Hemicordylus capensis. The sequence continues at coordinate 146,038,690 of NC_069658.1, forward strand.
GTGTGAAGCTACCTATTTGTTCTTTGCTGGATTAATTTTTGTGTAGATTGTCACTGAATAAATTTGACTAAGTATTTTCAGACTTACTATTGCAAAAGTTGTATTGTCTATATATATATTTCTCCTGGGTGTGCCCAGGAAAAATGCGTCCCGGCAGCCCAGCTGATTGGCTGGGCTGCGGGGGCGCCTGATTGGTCCAGGAGAATTGCCTGGCTGGGCGGCTGCGGAGGCAAGGCGGCGGGCCCGGCCACGGTGGGCCAGGCGGGGGCAGCGGGCCCGGCTGCAGAGGCAAGGCGGCGGGCCAGGTGGCGGCGGCGGGTGCGGTGGCGGCGGCGGGCCAGCTAGAGGCACAGATGCTCTGTGCCTGGGCCCACTAGTACTTCAGAAATTCACATGGGAAGGATGGATTTAGAACTGTTTTAGGTGATCACTTGTATGATACCAAGTCTTGCTAATAGTTGTTTTTGGTGTGTTTGTGTGTGCGCGCACACACACACCCCAGTTCCCAAGCCCTGGTGTGTGTGTATTTTATGATACTTAATATGTTCCCTTTGCTACTGTCAGTGGCACCTGAAGTGGTTAACACAATTTTTACAAATGTAAAAAAAAGAGAGCAAAGTTGATATAGAACATACAAAAACAAGTAAAACTGAGAGAAAGAATTAGTCATATAAAATCTCCAAATTTAACATTCAGTTTAGCAGTCAATTGTTAGTTCAGCAGTGGAAAAGTAGCTTTGTGGACAAAACTCTTTTTACTGGACATTGAAGTAGACCACCATAAATACCTTGCAAGCCTTACCAGCAAGAGCATACCAGAAAACACATCATGCTGTGCCCCAGCAGAATGAACCTGCTTAATTACCAGAATACAGAGTAGGACTTTATCCTCTGATCTTAATGAACATATAAACCCTGTTTGAATTATTTTTTTTACTAGCAAGTGATTGAAAAGTGACGCCCAGAATCATATAGTCTGGCACCCCATTCCTAAATCTCCTTCACCATCCTAATAGCTGACCAGAGAACAATTTGTTATGGGGCAACTAACAGAGTTGTTTTTGTTATAATTATAATTATAATTATAATTATATATATATATATAAATTCTCTAAGGCATACCCATGGCTAATCCCATGTATGGCAGCTCTTGCAAGAGTTAGTGAGCAGAAGCACCCTGATGATTGGGCAGTAGAAATTCCATATGCAGATAGGGAGAATGAGCCTGTGGGAGCAGAAGTACTATGGTGATCGGGCAATGTAGATTCCATATGCAGATAGGGAGGAGGATCCTGTGGCACCCTGGTGATTGGGCAGTGGGGATTCCAGATGCAGATGGGGGGAGGAGCCTGTGGCACCATGGTGATCCGGCGGTGGGGATTCCATATGCAGATGTGGGGAGGAGCTATGAAGATTAAGGACAGTTGGAATGCAACTGTTACTGGTCAGAAGATATTCTTGACTGTAGAGGAGAGGAATCTATCTATATATCTCTATAAGGATAGTGGGCAGGGGTCTGAAAAGAGAGGGGTTGTGAGGAAGGAAAGAGCCCCTTCAGAAGAAGGAGGCTGTCATTGTGTGAATTAAATGAGAAAACAAGATCTGTTAATTCAGGAAGTTGAGAGAGAAAGAAAGAAAAATAAGAAGGGAGGGGAAGAAAAACAGAGGGGAAGAGCAAGTGGAGGAGAGAGAAAGAGGGAAGGGCGAGGGTTGGGCTGAGCCTGTCAGCAGCCTGAGGGGAACAAGCAATCAAGCACTAGTCTGCAGATTCTCTGCACAGGTTAAGCTAGTTGTTTTTGTTTTTGTTATTAGACATGCTACCTGTGCGATATTTTTGAATGTGAACTTTGTAGCACAATAAAGAGTAAGTGGAAACTTATTCCACAATACAGTTCCAAGCAAAATCAGATGCATGAAACGGAGAGCAAATGCTTAAACTATTAAAAATAAATCTATGTTACAAGTAAGGAGTAAATCAGGAAGGAATACAGTCTTGACAGCAGAGAAAAGACTGCCATGATGACCCTTCTGGAATTTGAACTTTTATCTGTAAATGTTTGTAGCAGAAAATATTTTATCATACAAAAGCGGAAAATGTAAAATGTAAACTCTGCTGCGTCTACTACTCATGCATCAATTTTATTCATGTCATGGTGATAGTCACTGTCAGTTGCATTGTGAATAGTATGTTGGATGTACTGGGAAGACCTCAATTCAAATTTCTGCTCCCCCATGAAGCCTGCTTGATGACCATGTTGACCTCTCAGCCTAACCTTCCTCGCTAGTCTTATTGTGAGGACCATAACCGTGTATAGCCTTAAGCTCCTTAAATGGACAGTATGATATGTAATATGTAGAGGGGGTGTGTGTGCAATAGGGTCCTTTCTATTTACTTTTCTTGGAATATATTGGCAATTGCTACTAATGTTGTTCCAGAAGATCAAGTTCTCTTTCCTCTGGCTCTGTGAAGTGTTGCTGTTGGGTAGGGCTGCTCAACTTTGGCCCTCCTGCAGATGTTGGCCTACAATTCCCATAATCCCTGGCTGTTGGCCACTGTTGCTGGGGAGCATGGGAATTGTAGTCGAAAAACAGGTGGGGGGGCCTACATTGAGCAGGCTTGCTGTTGGAGTATATGTTTTTCCTATACTTCAGGTTTCTTAATTTGGTTGGAACAGTCCTGGTTTACAGAGCTCTGTCACAGAGGAAACCCCACCCTATAATTGGGATATGTGTGTGTGTGTGTGTTAGTGAACGTGTATATAATGGCTCACTGTGAAAGCGTCAGGACTGATATCTCATAGAACTTGTCTACCAACACTGTATATAAACATTTTAAATCTTCAAAAATTATAATTGGTTACTAAAACTAAGCACCATTGAAATCGAGACAGGTTAGTCATGACTAATCTAAGTCCTATTAATTTTAATAGGACTAATTTAGTCTGGATGGTACCCAGAATTTCACTGAGGCTCAAGCAAAGAAATCAACACAAATGTTTTCTTTTACATATAAATGTTTCCTCCCCACCTTGCCAGAAATATTGTTTCCCAAAACCTTCATGATAAATATACAAACTGTGTGCTTTACTATCAGTCCATTTTCTCTGCTTCTCCATGCTCAATGAGAGAGGGAAATACTGAAATGGAAACATGGAGGAGGTGAAGGGTAGCGAATGAGAGAGTAGCTGACTGTTGAAAGTTTTTTTTTTATGTCATTAGCTATCCATACTTCAGTTGAAGTTTGCAAGGTTGGGGAAAGGAGGCAATAGAAGGAGATACTGAAATTTTAGCCAAGCTTTTCAAGGCAATTAACTCTCTGCTTAATGTTTTTATAAATTGATTATTGAGGCTGGTTTGACTAGCCACACCCTCTCATAGAAGCAAGCTCATGAGGCTGACAACTGTCCTTCAACCCTGTGTTAACCATGTTTGATATCAATGAGACTTTCTCCCAAGTACTTATGTAAAAGACTATATGTATTTTTCAAGCAATTTCAGATTAAAAAGAAAAAGTGGTATCTCTTTCCCCTGTTGCTCAGATCAGTCTTCCTGTATTTTCCTTGATGACTGAGAGGGAATTGCTAATATTTCCTAAATTCTCTGTTGATAATTTAACCATTGCCATGTTTTGAGAGCATTTACAGTTAATCCCTCTTTAATTTATTGGTAAACAGCTAAGAATAAAAGTTTTTTTAAAGGGAAAAAAGTAGTCTCCCCCTTCTAATCCTTAAATTAGTCATCATATTGGCAGGGTCTTTTGTGAGTTTTAATTTTTGATTTTGCATTATATTAAGAAGGACCTTTTCCTGTCCTTAATTGTTTGCACACCTCTCATTAATAAACAGGCTCTGGCCAGTCACTTCACTCTAAGCCTAACCTACCTCACAGGGTTGTTGTGAGGAGAAACTTACGTATGCAGTACACCACTCCGGGCTCCTTGGAGGAAGAGCGGGATATAAAATGCAAATAATAATAATATTTTATTTTATTTATTTAAAATATTTGTATACTGCCCAAAACTTGTGTCTCTGGGCAGTTTACAATTAAAATTATTTAAAATATTAAAACAATTAATTAAAATCATTTAAAATATTAAAACATTTAAAACCCAGTATTAAAATTATTTAAAACTATAAATCTAATTAGAAGCCTGGGTGAATACATGTGTCTTCAGTACCTTTTAAAAAGTTGCCAGAGATGGGGAGGCTCTTATTTCAACAGGAATCCCATTCCAAAATCAAGGGGCTGCAACAGAGAAGGCTCATTCCTGAGTAGCTGCCATATGAGTTGGCAGCAACTACAGGCAAATCTCTCCAGATGATCTTAGCAGGCAGTGGGGCTCATGGCAAAGAAGACGTTCTCTTTAAACACCCAGGCCTAAACTGTTTACAGCTTTATAGGTAATGGCCAGCACCTTGTATTTTGCCCAGAAAAGTATCAGCAGCCAGTACAATTCCTTCAACACAGGAGTAATATGGTCTCTCCTAGATGACCCAGAGACCAACCTGGCTGCCACATTCTGAACCAACTGCAGTTTCTGCACTACATACAAAGGCAGCCCCACATAGAGTGCATTGCAGTAATCCAGCCTAGAGGTTACCAGCAGATGTACCATTGTTTTGAGGCTGTTCATCTCAAGAAATGGATGCAGCTGGCATACCAGCCGAAGCTGATAAAAAGCACCCCTGGCCACCTCCTCAACCTGGTACACCAGGGAGAGGTTCGGATCTAGAAGCACCTCCTGACTGCACACCTGTTTCTTCTGGGGGAGAGTGACCTCATCCAGAACCAGCAGATCAAAATAGTCTCTCAATTTTTGACCCTGCACAATAAGTACCTCAGTCTAATCTGGATTCAGCCTCAGTTTGTTATCCCTCATTCAGCCCATTACTGCCTCCAGGCAGGCGTTTGGGGAGGTTATGCCGTCTCCTGATGATGTTGACATGGAGAAATAGATTTGGGTGTCATCAGCATATTGATAACACCCTGCACCAAATCCCCTGATGATCTCTCCCAGTGGTTTCATGTAGATGTTAAACAAGATCGGAGACAATACAGAGCCCTGAGGGACACCATACGAAAGTTCAGATTTTGAAGAACAGTTTCTAAGAGACACCGTCTGGAATCTGCCAGTGACGTAGAAGCAGAACCACTGCAAAGCAGTGCCTCCCACCCCACCCCCAATCCCCTCAGACGTTCCAAAAGGATACTATGGTCAATAGTATTGAAAGCCGCCGAGAGACCAACAGAGTCACACTCCCTCTGTCAATTCCCATTTGGAGATCTATCAGGCCGACCAAGGCAGTCTCCACCACATAGCCGTCTAGATAATCAGTTTCCTTCAAAACCGCCTGGAGCTGGGAGGCCACCACCTTCTCAATCACCTTGCCCAATCATGGAGCGTTGGAGACAGGCCTGTAATTGTTTAACTCTGAGGGATAATTATTTAACTCTGAGTTTAATATCCTGATCATAAGCACAGAAATGGGGCATCTGGGGTAGAAGAGTGGGGTGGGGTGGGGTGGGGTGGTAGTGCCTAATGGGTGGAGGCTACCACACAAATTGCAGGGAGATTGGGCAAAGGGCTGATTTTTGGTGAATTGTTGAAGTTTACATGTCTTTAAGGTTTTTCTCCTTAATGGAGGTGTATCGTTTCACGTTGCGGGGAAAGGGGTGGCCTAGAGCGGTGTGGGTTTGGTGGTAGTGCCCAAGGGGGAAAAGGAAGCTACCAGAATTTTTTCAAAGGATTTGGGCAGAGGGCTGATTTTTGGTGATTTGTTGAAGTTAGATTCTCTGGTAGCAAATGAGTGGATTCATGGTTTGTATTGAAAATCTCATTTGCTACCAGAGAATCTACACTCAGAACACCTCAGAAACAACAGAACCCTGTACCCCATGGGTTAGAAACCCATAGGGGTGGTTGGCACCCTATGTGCACAACACTGCCATTCGCTCTGGGCCACCCCAGCACCCCCAAGTGCACTTATGGGGCTGCTGAAACCTCCATGATTCCCTGTGGAGAAAAACTTTAAAGAGATGCGTAAACTTCAACAATTCAACACAAATCAGCCCTTTGCCCAATCACTCTGCAATTTGGGTGGTAGCCTCCACCCATTAGGCACTACCACCACACCTGGCTCTTCCGCCCCAGATCCCATTTTATGCCCCAAATCTGCCCCAAAGACACTAAAACTTCAACAATTCACAGAAAATCAGCCCTTTGCCCAATTCCTCTGCAATGTAGGTGGTAGCCTCCACCCATTAGGCACTACCACCCCACCTCACTCTTCTGCCCCAGATCCCATTTTATGCCCCAGATCTGCCCCAAAGACACTAAAACTTCAACAATTCACCAAAAATCAGCCCTTTGCCCAATTCCTCTGCAATATAGGTGGTAACCTCCACCCATTAGGCACTACCACCTCACTCCACTCTTTTGACCCTACGACCCGAAATACAAGTAGACGTTAGATTAGTCCTTTTTGCATTGAAGTCAATGGGAGGCAAAAAGGCGGGAAATTCAAGTAGACGTCATCAGAACTCAAAATGGAGGAGGAAGAAGAAGCACTTTATTGGCCACAAAATGGAGGGCCGAAACGACAAATTATTCGGAGCTGAAATGGGGGTGATTCGTTTCGACTCCAAAACATTTCAGGAGAGAAAGAGAGTGATTAGTTTCGGCAATGAATCATCCAAAACAGGCAGTTTCGGGTACAGATCGTTCTGTACCCGAAACGTTTCGCACATCCCTATACTACATGTCAGCACTGTAACTAAGGTATTTCCCTTAGGAAATGGAACCACTCTGGGAACAGCATCTGTATGCTTGTATACAGAAAGTTCCAAGTTACCTTCCTGGCGTCTCCAGATAGGATTGTATATACTCCGGTCTGTAACCCTGGAGAAGCCGTTGCCAGCCTGTGTAGACAATACTGAGCAAGATAGCCCCATGGTCTGACTCAGTATATGGTTGCTTCCTATGTTCCTAATCTGTGCTGGTGACAGTTGGCATTATGTGTCATGGTTTTTCCTGTTGTAAGTAGATGTATTTTTAACTGTAGTTGGGAGTATTAATGATGCAGTTTCTTAGGTGGTCAGCAGATGTCTCTGGGCAACATGAACATTGTGAAAAAGAAAGGAGATGGGGACCAGAAACTCAGAACAATAGAACATTGCTTGCTCCTTGCCCTTGCAATGGAAGCCTGACTTTCCATTGAAAATAGTGGCACATTTTAAAGGTAATTAAAGACAAGCCAATGATTTTTCTCTATTTTTCAAGATGCAGTCACCTTGGCAAAAAACTTTCAGTTTGAAAGCCATTATGCTCACCTCCAGTGCTGTGCTTCCCCAGTGTCTGTGGGGCGGGGCTTTAAGAGTAACAGAACCCTATCAAGCTGCTCCAGTGCCATTTGGGAAGGCATGCATGGAGCACTGGGAAGCAAGGTGAGCCCATCCACTAGGTGAACTAGGTGGCTGCCAAGAACACCAAGCAGGGAGTAGTGCTGATGGCCTGGATCATGTGCCACCCAGCGAGCCAAAAACTGGGCTGGCCTGCCCACTAGGTGGCCGCCTGGGGCAACAAACTGTGGAGTGTGCTGTTGCACCTCCTGTTCCTGTGGGCATGGGCACAACTCCCAGAGTCTGAATCTGTGGTTCCCAAGCTGGGGACCTCCAGATGTTGCTGAACTACAACTCCTCACCCACAAAGAATTGTGGCTGGGCTGATGGGAGTTGTAGTTCAGCAACATCTGGAGTCCCCCAGCTTGGGAATCACTGATCTGAATGACTGGGTGGGTGACTGAGCACGCGCTCCTCATCGCTGTCACCTGTCTGACCGCCCAATTGCTCTCAATGCTGCTGCCGCTCCTGCCTCTGCCAGCTGCTTCTGGGCAGTCAGCCTGCCATGGCATGTTATAACCACATTGCTGTGTTGTGCAGTGATGTCATTATAACACATGTCATTGTCCCTGCCACTGTCCGGAAGCAGCCAGCCAAGCAGGAGCAATGGGCGAAGGCAGCAGAGTGGTGAGGACAGCAAGTGGGCGGGAGGGCGATGGGGACTGTCTGCCTGCTCTCTCGGATGGGGACCGCGTGCCCACCTACCCATCCACCTGCTCATATGATGGGAGGCACCAGCCTGCACAGGCAAAGGGGGCACACACCCCAAAGCCAGACTTTGCTTGGGGTGCCAGCAATCCTTGGGCTGACCCTGCTGGGAAGCCTAGTCCTTCCCAGTGCTTTTGCCATAGAGCTGTATGGAGAAAGCACTGGGAAGGACTGTGCTTCCCAAGGCTCCATGTGTGCCTTCCAAGATGGTACTAGGACTTGAGAGAGCTCAGTTTCCCTTACGAGTCCCACAGGTACTGGGCAAGGCACAGTACTGCATGATAAGAACAGTTGCCTCTGCACGATGCCAAGGGTGCTGTGTGGAGTACTCTGCTTCAGCCAAAGTTTTGACTTTCAATTAGAGAGTTGCAGTTAGGGTCAATAATTCCCAGGCCTTGCATTGAATTAAGTTTCTAAGATGGTGGTTTTCTGGGTGGGTGGGGTGGCTGTACGTTAGATCTGAATTTTCGAAACCCTTAGATATTCTGGAAGTCCAAGCAACCCACTCACTTGGAAATTATATGTTAGATGTTTGTATTTGTGGAACCTATTAGCTGAAGGTTCCTCTATGCCTGAACATGCTTTTGTTTTATTTGTGAATAAATTGGGACGTTTTCTTACATAGTTCATAACCTTAACATAATCTTCTACTAGAACAGCTTTTGAAGATGCAGCAGTATGCAGTCTACCGCTATAGAGAGCTGTTCATTAGAATCTCTCACATAATGAAGTATTCTGCATAGCTCAAAACTATGCAGCATGCTGAATCTACAAACGTTCTTTCAAAAAGATACAGTACACTTCGCAGTCCTTACAACGCTTTTCTCCTCATTACCAACAATAGATCAGAGATTATCTGGCGTGTGAGGTACAGTTTCATATAAGCAGTCTACTCAAGATCACCTAATGTGGAGTAGTTACCCCATAACCCACTATCTGCTATGCCAAACTGTCCAAAGGGTTAATCAGTGAATTGTTCATGTCACTTGTACCTTAAGTGTATGCTTGCCTTCAAATGGCTGGATCCCAGCCCTGACCCTCCATTGTCCACCAGACCATGCCCCTGGCCTCACCCAGGTACTTATGCACAGGAAAATTTCTGTTGTTATATGTGAAATTAGGCGGGAGGATGACTTGCCCAGAATCAAAACGGCAAAATTTTTGTATCTCACCAAAGGTTGCGCTGTACCCCACTTAATATAAGTATAGTGTGGAATTTGGCCATGCAAGCATCATGAACACCTATTGGTGAGTTCTTTTTGTGACATGTGATCAAATGATACAACTGGGCTTATGCCTGCACTGACAATCATATGATTTTAAAAGGATGTGGGCAGTGTATAAAATAGAGAGCCACCATAGCGTAGTGGTTAGAGTGTTGGACTAGGACCGGGAAGACCCGAGTTCGAATCCCCATTCAACCATGAAACTCACTGGGTGACTCTGGATTAGTCATGTGTATCTCAGCCTAACCTACCTCACAGGGTTGTTGTGAGGATAAAAATAAGCATGTACACCGAGCTCTGAGCTCCTCGGAGGAAGTGCAGGATATAAATGTAATAAATAAATAAAATATATGTATAAACTCTTTTTCCACTGTTGCACCACAGATCTCTCCTTTTTCTTTTAAAAGTAGTGAACAGATATCCACCTGCAAGGGTGTGTCCCCACCCCTGACTATACATGAACAAGATATATCGTGTTGGATCAATGCTAGTGTAAGCATATAACTGTAGGAAAATGTGGTGTGTTAATCGTTTGGGAAAGTCCTAGGTGGTGATGGTTTGTTAGCAGCATGTAGTTTGGTATAATTTGAAACTTCTGTACTGTGACATTAAAGATTTCACAAGTCTTCAGTGACACAGTAGGAGAGGAGATGTGCTACACTTAATATCTCTGTTCGTTCTCTCTCTCTCTCTCTCTCTCCCCCTCTCCCTCTCCCTCTCCCTCTCTCACGCATTTGGCGTGTGTGTGTGTGTGTGAGAGAGAGAGAGAGAGCGAGAGAGAGCGCGAGCATAATCAAGCATAAAATCGGCTTTAGTACCTGTTAGTTTCTCTTATCGATGACCCATTGATCAAGGGGTGTATTATATGTTGGTTCATACCATAGTTTTCTAAAGTTATTCTTTTTAGCCTACTTGCCTTAAGGAACGTAAGCTTATGAGCTCACTTGACTTTCTGGGTGTGTGGGTATCCAATCTATTAAAGATGGAGGATGATGTTCTAGCATGCGTTGGCATGCCATCGCATTTGTAATGATTACTGCAATAGAATATGATTTTTTAAAATCCTCTTGCATTACATCTGTGATCATTCTAGCTGGCATGCTATCTTCAGACATTGGCAGATGCATATGTTTTAGAAAACATATGCAGCAACAGAGTGTCATGGGAGCCGACAGCTCCATTTGATAACTTGCATCTTATAATAACAAAGTGAGCAATGATGGAATGAAGATTTTAGGGGCTCATGATCATTTTTGTTCTCTCTGTATTCTACAGATTTGCATAGTCCTTTCTAACTAGATCATATCTTTGGCCACTGGTACATCTGTAGTCAGTAGCTGACATCCAGACTAAAGTCACACTTGACCAAAAAATAAAAAAAAATTATACACGCACAATAGGGGAGGGGTGAATTTTGCCAATCTCCCCTTCCCTCTGCAGCTGCCTTTCCCTCCCGAAAATATGTCTCTGAGTGTTGTGGGACCTCTGAGGCATGTTTTCCAAAGCCACAGTGGGCACCCTTGACTTTAACTCAGCTGATTGAAGGGCTTTCTCTAGCTCAGGTCATTTTTGTTACTTTTCTTAGAACCCTTTTTTAGTTCTTCCATATATATTTAGGTTGGACAAATACTCAAAATTTGCACACCATTTCCTAATAATCCAGTTGTGCTTAGTCATGACTAACATAGTCTGGATCCTGCCTGCGATATGTAGGGATGTGCATGAAATTCGTCCAAATTCAATTTGAATCAAATTCAAATTGATTTGATTTGGACCTACTGAAAAGTGTGCAGATTCATTCAAATCTATTTGAATTTGCCCAAATTCAAAACAAGTTAAATCGAATTCAGGTGAATTCAAATGGATTCGAATGCATCTCCACTCTGTTCAATGGATCCAAATCAAATAGATTCGAATTGAATTTGGGCGGATTTCATGCACATCTCTAGCGATACCATCGCCACAGGTTTATTGACTGCTTCCTGAAGATTATTATGTACCCTCAAAGTAATTTTTAATGCATTGATTTTGTTTGTGCTGAGCTATGCACATTGTAGACTCTCATGATCTCTCTGCTGGATTAGAACACATCACATTTTAGGTGGAGAATTTCAAATTTTAAAAAACACTTCCTACAATAAAAAGCTATGTCAAAGAGACACTCTGGTCTAGAACTGCACTCCCTAACTTGCTCCCTAACTTTTGTATATGCAGAGAGGCTTCTATATGAGAGAGCATTCAAATATTCAGTGGCTGACATCCAGACTAATATTGCATGCACTGAAAAACGTTTTGCGCACACAGTGGGGGAGGAGTGAGTCTTGTTGAATTCCACTTCCCTCTGCAGCCCACTGTGCCTCCAAAAAATATGTCCCTGAGGGTTCCACAACCTTAAGGACATATGTGTGGAAGATACAGTGGGCTGCAGAGGGAAGAGGAGTTTGGCAAAATGCATTCATTGTACACGCACCTACAAGCTTTTTTCAACATGTGGAATGTTAGTCTGGATGTCAGCCAGTTCCTCCATCAGTCTGAATTAGTATCACATGGGTCTGCTGTTTATGTAGGTGCCTCCAAGATGTGAAATATGTCTCAAATGACAAATGATTATGCAAATATGGCTGGTAAGTTATAGCCGCCACATCCTAGCAAACAACTCTAGCTTAATTCAAAAGCATAGCCACTCAAGTCATATGGTATGGAAAGAATTCCATATGGTAAAACATGGTGTGGTGGCTTAAAATGATTTTCATCACCTTAATACACATGAGGGTGGGTGAGAGAAAGGATTGTATGACTACATGGGGAGCTACTTCACATGAATGAGTTTCCACATGTAGCTGCCTCTAGTGTTTCCTTGTGTGAATCAGGTCTGTTACTTTTATAAAGACATGTCCGTATATTAAGATAAAACAATTTCTTCCTGGTAGCCTGATACTTTATGAGAAGTTTATAATATTTTGAATCTTTGCTATCATAGGACAATAAGATCAAAGGATAATACAGCATGTGATTTAAGATATACAGCAGGAATCCTTAACTGCATTTTTGAGAACTACTTTCAGAACGCACGCGCACATGCACAAAATGAAAACTAAAAAACCACTTCTCCATATGTATTATATATTCCTTTGTATTTGGGGTGGTGGGGGCGGTGGTTTCAAATTGTGAACCAAAACAATATATGAGCACAGATTATTAAAAGAAAAAGGAAAATGGTTCTGTTTTGCAGGTTATTTCAGGAACTTCTTGCTTCTGTACATTATGGTTAAGTATGGCGAGGCTAAATACCAGGAAAGGAAACAATTGGAATGGTACTACATGTTTCTAGAAGATGTAGCTATGCTTTGGTAGTATTCATCTGCTGGATTGAAAAATATTGCAGATGTGTTCATACAGGTCAATGAATAAATAAATATTCATATGTTTGCAAGATTATATATGGTATGTGCATTACATACACTGCACTCGTGCTCTTATAGAAAAGCACGCTAGCTTCCTTCATAAGCATTCTGATAAAATGTGCATAGGGTTCAGATACAGTGTCCTCCTCCTCCTCTTCCCCTTCATTCCCAATCAGTATCAAAGCTTGTGATTCCTTTCCATCCTCTTAACTAAAAGGTTTCTTTGTGAGCTAGGCCATTTGTCCATCATTGTTTGAGGTCCAAACATTGGCAAAATACCCTGTCACTGATCCAGAGTGTTGTGAATGGCAGCTCCTTTCTGACAATTGGTGGAGGTGCCTAGAAATATTCCTGAGAGGATTATTTAACCTTTCAATTTAGGGGGCACAAAGCCTTGCTGATTAATGAACTTTCTGATGGATGCTGATAAGCGGATCTGTTTCTTTATTTCCTCTAAAAGTGATTCCTCCTTCTGCCCCATATTACTATAATCTTAAACATAAAATGTGGCAAATAGATTAAAAAAACAGCACTGAAGAGTTTATCTGGTTGGCAAACTGAAGGAGCTAAATTAAAATTGGTAATGAAAGCATTGGCTGAGCCCTGTGTATGGTTTTTAAAATGTGCTCTGTATTTTGAAGAGACTTATTCTCCAGCTTGCCTGGTAATGACTCTGCTTTTGGTGCACAGTCCGGGACTGGCTTCTGTTATCCCCCCCCCCCCCAAATGAGTTGTGTTATCTGGATGACTGCAGACACATATGCATCCCCCTTTCTCACTGCATGGGCAGACAAGGTCGATAGCATTACAAGGTATTTGTGGCAGTGCTTGTTTCAGTTTTCAGAGCTGCCAGTTTCCAGCCAGATTTGAATTACAAAAGAAGAAGCTGGCATGAAAATTGAAAGGGTTTATCGGCTAGTCTGAAGCCTCATAGCACATTGCTTATTTATGCAGTCCATTTGCACCAGGAAATATATAAAAAAAAGGAAATACATTTTTTAAATAAGGTCATAAAGACCCAGATATGTTTAAGATGGCAAATAAAATATAGATACCTATAATATCTTTCCAGGAAACGATTTCACTTAATGTTGCACATTACTTTAGAGGAGCATTTATGTTGCTGTCATAAATTTCTGTGTTTATGTCACTATACAGGTAGTCTCTGGGGATTAAGCAGGAAGCCTCTGCTAACTTACTTTAAAATTAAAATAGAGAAGGGGTCTGTGGCTCGAGAGCTCCATAGGAAATGGCTGGAGTTTAACGCACCACCCTATTTAAATAATGCTTTACATTCCGTGTAAAATTAGCTATGGCCCAGTGAATATGTGGTATGGCCTTTGGGGAAAATTGGGATGCCTTTTAAGCCATGAAGATTTTGGAGCATTTAGGAGATGGCTTTTCTCTATTCTAGAAGGGTTTGTACATGTACATATGCACATATGCCAATGTCTGTATCGTGTTGTGCATGTGTGCTGTTGATAGTACAAAAAGTGTGGTGTTGATAATACAAAAAGGGCAAAACAAATCATGTTTCTGGAATTCTCCATATATATGTAAGAATTTAATCTTACATCAAAGCTAGGTTTTTCCAGGGTTGCCCCCCCCCCCGGCACACACACGCACACACACACACACACTCTCTTAACATTTTCACATAGTCAGTGGTAGTTATAATTTGCATCTATTTAAAATTCATTAAATAATGCCTTTTCTGTGGAAGACTATCGTGTCATACCACTTGTATTGTGGATTGAGCAACTTGCATGTCATTTTCTGGTTATTTGCACGTTTTAAACTCTTTGGTTTTCCAATTAAGAAGTTTGGCAACTGACAACTTACCAACCATATATGGAAAGGTAAGAGCACACTTCACTCTGACTGCAACTATGTATCTTTAAGTATTTCCCCCACATTGCTCATTCTTCTTCGGCTTAATCGCTGCTAATAAATAGAATCATTCTCAGCTTTAAACCTCATATCAAAGTTCACAAACTAAATATAATTTACAAAATGAAAGCTTTTTGGAGATGAAAGTTGTGGTTGAAATATATTTACGTATACTAAGAATGTACTTTAATATAGAATTGGCAAACACCTAGCCCATAATATATAAATAATGTTCTATTAAATTTACCTTAAAATCAAAAGGTTAAATTTCACACTTCCTGTAAACTAATGATGTTTTGGCCAGTTTTTCATGAATTTTCATAAGGATTTTTATTACGTAGCATGTGTGGTTTAATGATGCAATCACTCGATAGACTGAAAAGGCTCCAAAGGAGCCGTTCCGGTCTGTTGTGTACATAATACATGTTTCAAAAATCTGCCTAATTAGGGAATTACCCAATGGAGTGGGCACCTATTGAGTACATGACATGATTTAAGCCCCCACCCCCCAAAATGCATAATTATGACATTAAATGATACCTGGTTTTGGTAGGTTTTTAAAATCAAGAATTACTCACAAAAGTATGTCTACTAAAAGGAAGAAAAATCTAGCATTTGTATTGAATGTAGTGATATTGCAGCTGCAATTATTTACTTGCTCCTGCTTGCCTTGCAGTGGTATTACCTGTAGGGTCATGCTATAGTCCTTAATATCCAAGGCAGACTGTCATAAGCGTTAGACATGCTCCTTGAATGTCACATTTTTATGTCCATGATAGTTATCCATACTTTGGATTTATTTGTATGTGCCATGTGTCCCTAGGATTTGGGACACATCCTAGTAGTAGTAGTAGTAGTAGTAGTAGTAGTAGTAGTAGTAGACAGATCCTAGTAGTAGTAGTAGTTGTTGTTGTTGTTGTTGTTGTTTACACAGTCAGACAGGTGTTATTGACTGGTTTGTTTTATCCAGACATCAAGTCCTTCCCAAAGACCTGGGATGGCTGAATTTTATTGTCAATGTTGTTGACAATAAAGAAATTTCCAACTGGACCACTGAAGTTCTCATATGCCACCCAAGGGTGGATGCTTCCCTGCTTAAAAAATGAAGAGAGTGATGGAGTGCTGAAGTGCTTCACAAAGCAGGAAAAAGAAAAAAGAACAGAGCGTGTTTCTGGTGACTGGAAGAGGAGGGGGAAAGATACATGCAAGAGTGGAAAGAGGAAACAACTCCTCCCTCCCTCCCTCCTCAGAAAGGCAATCAGCCCACCCATGCTTCCACGGAAGCCAGCAGGAAGCCTATATCTGGAGCAAACTAACACACACAAAACAGTCCTCCCATATTCAACATGGCATGGGGGGAAAGTGGTGCCCTCCAACTTTTATAATGGATTTCAGGGTCATTTAGGACAGAAAAATATGGATTTCTACAAGTATCATTTATACCGTATACAGGCAGCAACATCCTCTGTTGAAATCAGCACTGAAGCTGCTTCAAATTGCCACTTAGAGAGGCGAAAAGTCTATCCTGGGAAATGGAAACGTTTGGAGCATATGAACTTTGTTCCTTAATAGCAGTGGCTGGAGAGGCCATGAGAACCTGGCTTTGTATGCTGCTGCCTTAAAAGCCAAACCTAGAAGGCCTCGTGGTTTGTAAGGGTTTGCAGGCCACTTAAGAGAACTGAGGAAAGGGTTTCGGTTCCGCAGCAGAGGCCTATGTAAGCTTCTTATGAGAATCTCAGTCTCAGATAAACTAGAAGTCAGAGACAGTCCACATAGAAGTTGTGCTTTTTTGAAATCTAAGTTTTATGCACTAGGTTTTTCCAGTGAGTTGTAAGCAATAAAAAGATGAGTTATCAGGAGCATCTATTCTTATTCTTATTTATTTATTTACACAGTCAGACAGGTGTTATTGACTGGTTTGTTTTATCCAGACATCGAGTCCTTCCCAAGGACCTGGGATGGCTGAATTTTATTATCCATGTTGTTGCTGTTATAGATATTGTCACAGAATATAGGCTGTTCCTAGTAAAGTTGCTTTCTGTAGTTGGCTGATGGTGATTTCTGTGGCCCCTATGGTGTTGAGGTGCTCTTCAAGGTCTTTTGGGATTGCACCTAGGGCGCCAATTACCACTGGGATTATTTTGGTCTTCTTCTGCCACAGCCTTTTAATTTCAATTTGTAGATCTTTGTATTTTGTGATTTTTTTTTCTATTTCTTTTTCTTCTATTCTGCTATCCCCTGATATTGCTATGTCGATTATTTTAACTTGTTTTTCTTTCTTCTCAACTACAGTTATATCTGGTGTATTGTGTGGCAGATGTTTGTCTGTTTGTAGTCGGAAGTCCCATAATATTTTTGCATCTTCATTTTCTACAACTTTTTCAATTGTATTGTCCCACCAATTTTTGGCTGCAGGTAGCTTGTATTTTTTGCTGATGTTCCAGTGTATCATCCCTGCTACCTTGTCATGGCTTTCTTTGTAGTCAGTCTGTGCGATCTTTTTACAACAGCTGATTAGGTGGTCCACTGTTTCATCTGCTTCATTACAAAGGCGGTACTTGCTGTTTGTTGTTGACTTTTCTACTTTTGCTCTTATTGCATTCGTTCTTAGTGCCTGTTCTTGTGCAGCCAGTATTAAACCCTCTGTTTCTTTCATCAAGTTGCCATTCTTAAGCCATTGCCAGATCTTAGTGATGTCTGATTTAACACTTATATTGTGCAAATATTGACCATGCAGCGGCTTATTTTTCCAATTTTTTTGCTTGGTTCTTGACTTGTTCTTTCTTGTAGGCCTACTTTGTTTCATTGGTGTTGAATAGTTTCTCATTATTGACCATTTTAAGTGCATCTTCTTTACTGTCCTTTATATATTCTTCAAGGCCTCTTTTGTTGCATTACTTCATCTGCTATTATTCCAGTTAATAAATTGGACATGGTTGGCAGGCAGGTTATTGGTCTGTAATTACTTGGAACTGCACCTTTTGCTGAGTCTTTCATTATGAGATGTGTTTTCCTGGTTGTTAGCCATTGTTCAATATCACCTCCTTGCAAAATGTGATTGAACTGTTTTGATAGTTGTTTATGATGGCTTGTTAGGTGTTTAAGCCAAAAGCCATGCAGTTCATCATCACCTGGTGCAGTCCAATTTTTAATTTTCTTTGCTCTTTCACTTATTAATTCTGGTGTTATTATTAGATCTTGCATTTGTTGGTTACATTTTTCGACCTCTTTCACCCAGCCTGCTTTTTTATTATAATCTATTGGATTGTCCCATAATTTCCCCCAGAATTGCACTGTTTCTTCTTTATTTGGTGTTTCTAGGTTTCTTGCAGTTTCTCCTTCTATGCTTTGGTAGAAACGTCTCTGATTCGACTGGAATTGGAGATTCTGCCTGTGTTGTGTAGTTCTGGCTTTGTATCTGCTAATCTTCTCTGACACTGCTGTTATTTGCTGCTTTATTATTTCCAAACGTCTCCAGACGTCTTTATTATCTCCAGACGTGCTGCTTTATTATTTCCAGACGAATTTTTCTTGAATCTAGGTGGTATTTTTGGATCAGATACTGTTTGGTGTTTTCATTCGTCAGCTTCTTGTCTTTCATATCTTTCAATTTACTAGCATCTGATCTAAGCCTGGCAATTTTATTTTCTAATCTAATCTTCCATTTAGGTGATGTACTACTTTCTTTTTTTACAGGTCCACTGATCTTATATCCGAGCTCTTGTGTTGTTAATGTTGCTGCACTGTACATTAGTTGGTTTGTTTCTTGCAAATTCTTGGTTGTTATTTCTGCAAGTGCAGCATTGACATATTTTAAAGCCTGAGCAAGTTGGTTTTTGGCAACTGTTTTTAGAACTGGAAGTCGAACCCTGGTGGTGGTTTGGTTCATGTGCTCAGTTATTTTTTGCTTTAGTTCTTGTTGCTTTTCTGTTAAATGGCATTTGGGTTTTTGAGGTGAAGGCAAAGGAGAGGTTGCCTGGTTTTGATTTTGAAACAGTTCAGCAACAATGGCGTCCTCTGTTTCCAACACCGCCTCCATCTGCGCTTGAGCAACTTCTTCAGTTGGTGGTAATTCTTCTTCCATATTTTGAGCCTGTGTTGCTCTTTGCAGTTCTTCCAGCTCAACTTCTGTGAATACTTTGTTTCTTATAATGAATCTTCTCTGGTCTGCTAGCCTTTGTTCTGTTATTTCTGTATCTGGATGCTTCTCTTTCCAAATTTGGTACATTCTTTTTAAATAACCTCTTCTAGTTGGACTAGACTTGTAATAGCAGATCATTATTTCCTTGTTGGCATTTTTAATATATTTTTTCCGGTTAAGCGAAGTTTCTTCCAGTAACCCTTCAGTCTCCAGCCCTGGTTGTTCAGCTGAAGATCCTGAGTCCTGTATCCCACTTGCCACCAGATGTCCAGGGACTCCAGCACCTGGCATGGTCCTTGTTGACCCGGGCGACGACTGATCCGGTATAGATTTATTAATTTTACGTCTCACCATATTGTTGATGGGAGAGGCACTCTTCGTCTGGCTCCTCTGGTGAGACCTGTCCAGTATGGTTGGACTTCTGGCATAGCTCTCATCTTCCTCAGAGCACGCAAGCCCCACAACCATGCCAAGGTAGTGCCTCACTGGGGGATGATGATGATGATGATGATGATTTGATTTATATACTGCCCTTCCAAAAATGGCTCAGGGTGGTTTACATCAAAATAAAAACAATAAAAATAAATTAGCAATTAAAATCAAAACTATAAAAACAGCATAAAACCAATTAACAGTTAAAACATGTAAACAGTTAAAAACCCTGGAGAACCAGGCCAAACATTTACAACAGTTTAAAAACCCTGGAAAGCCAGACCAAACAGATAAGTTTTAAGGGCTCTCCTGAAGGCAAATAATGAGCTCAGATTACGGATTTCTGCTGGGGGCGCATTCTGAAGCCCAGGAGCAGCTACAGAGAAGGACCACCTTTGAGTTGCCACCAGAAGAACCGGTGGTACCTGGAGATGGACCTCCTCAGATGACCTTAATGTGCGGTGGGGATCATGCAGGAGAAGGCACTCTTTAAGATAACTCAGACCTAAGCCGTTCAGGACTTTAAAGGTAATAACCAGCACTTTGTATTTTGCCTGGAAACACATTGGTAGCCAGTGTAACTGTTTCAAAACAGGCATGATATGGTCTCTCCGGGTTGCCCCAGAGACCAATCTGGCTGCTGCATTTTGAACTAACTGAAGTTTCCGAACCACATACAAAGGCAGCCCCACGTAGAGTGCATTGCAATAGTCAAGCCTGGAGGTTACCAGCTGATGCATCACTGTTTTGAGGTCATCATCTTCAAGGAATGGGTGCAGTTGTCGAATCAGCCAAAGCTGGTGGTAAGCACTCCTGGCCACGACCTCCACCTGAAGTACCAGGATGAGACCTGGGTCCAGGAGTACTTCCAAGCTGCACACCTGCTCCTTCCAAGGGAGTGTAACCTCATCCAGCACAGGAAGATCTAACTCATCCCTCAAATCCTGACCCCTACAAGGAGTACCTCCATCTTGCTAGGATTCCGCTTCAAGTTGTTATCTCTCATCCAGCCCATTATTGCCTGTAGACAGGCATTTCAAGAGTAAGTGCCATTTCCTGATTATGAAGATGAAAAGGAGAAGTAGATTTGTGTGTCGTCAGAATACTGATGGCTGCTCGTTCCCCTCAGGCTGTTGACAGTATCGAGCCCGTCCTTCACTCTCCCTTCTTTCTCTCTTCCCCTCCTTTCTTTTTCTCTCTCTTTCTCTCTCTTCACTTTGCTCTTCTCTGTCTTTCTTCCCCTCCCTTCTCCCTCCCTCCCTCTCCTTTCCTGAGTTAACAGATCTTGTTTCCTTATCTAATTCACACAGTGGCAGCCTCCACCTGAAGGGCTCTTTCCTCCCTCACAACCCTTCTCTTCGCAGACCCCGTCTTCTATCTATCTATCTATCTATCTATCTATCTATCTATCTATCTATCTATCCCTCTCCTCTACAGTCAAGAACATCTTCCAATCAGTAACAGTTGCATTCCAACAGACCTTAATTATCAGAGACTCCTCCTCCCTATCTGCATATGGAATACCCACTGCCCAATCACCATGGTGCTTCTGCTTGCGAACTCTCACAAGAGCTGCCACGCATGGGATTAGCCACAGGTATGTCTTAGAGAATTAAATATATAGATACTGCCTGCAGAATTTTGGGTGCAGAATATAGTTAAACAGTGCAGACTAGGGGTGTGCATGAACTGTTTGCCACAGTTCAGTCTGAATTCTGACCAAACCACAGGTCTGCGAGCCAGTTCAGTTGAACCAAATGGCTAGGCCAGTCAGTTAGATGAACCAGCTTGAAGTGGTTTGAATTTGTTCGTGATTGAACCACATGGACTATACCAGTTCACGATCAAACTGGTTTTGCACATCTCCAATGCAGACATGTTGGAACCTGTCCAAAATAAATTAATCAGAGCCTTACTAAAACTTTCTCCAGGAACTCCTTCCACCACGCTGAGAGCAGAGGTGGGTTTGATTTCCATTACAACAAGGATACATAGAGCTTTATTAAATTTTTGGTTCAGACTACAAATAACAATAAATACTTACTGCAAAATTGTGAGTGCTGAATATAGCTAGTTACTTGACCACAGAAGTGTGGGGGGAGTCACAAATTTCTAAAGAAATATGTTTATGAAACAAATGAAAAGGTTATATTCATGACATGACTATCTGTAGAAACCATTCCTCAAGAATCGGATTGTGTGTCCTAACACCTATTCTCTTGATCCTTGCCCAATTTGGCTTATTTGATCTAACAATCAGATTATCAAAGGGGGGCCTGGTAAATATCATAAATGCTTCTCTGAGGGAGAGTAGGATGCTTCCTAGTCTTAAGGAGGCTATTAAACCAAACTAAAAAAAAACCCCTACATTGGACCCCTCAAGCAACTACAGGCCCTTCTCTAATCTCCCATGGTTGGGCAAGGTGATTGAGAGAGTGGTGGCCTCTCAGCTTCAGACAGTCTTGAAGGAAACTGATTATCTAGACCCATTTCAAATTTGCCTTGGTCAGCCTGATGGATTATTTCCAATTGACAGAGGGAGTGTGACTCTGCTGGTCCTCTTGGATCTCTCAGCAGCTTTCAGTACCATTGGCCATGGTATCCTTCAGGTTTGCCTGAAGGAGATGAGTTTTACAATGGCTCCTACCTGTCTGTCAGATTCCAGATGGTGTTGTTTGCAGACTGTTGCTCTGCAAAGTGAGAACTGTTCTTCAAAATTTGAATTTCTGTGTGGTGTCCCTCAGGACTCCGTATTGTCTCAGATGTTGTTTAACATCTACATGAAACTGCTGGGAGAGATCATCAAGAAATTTGGTGCAGGGTGCTATCAGTATTCTGATGACACCCAAAACTATTTCTCCATGTCAACATCATTGGGAGAAGGCATAACCTCCCTAAATGCCTGCCTGGAGGCAGTGATGGGCGGGATAAGGGATAACAAACTGAGACTGAATCCCGATAAGACGGAGGTACTCATTGTGCGGGGTCAAAACCTGGGAGATAGCAATAGCAATAGCACTTACATTTATATACCGCTCTATAGCCGGAGCTCTCTAAGTGGTTTACAATGATTTAGCATATTGCCCCCAACATTCTGGGTACTCATTTTACCGACCTCGGAAGGATGGAAGGCTGAGTCAACCTTGAGCCCCTGGTCAGGATCGAAATTGTAACCTTCTGGTTACAGGGCGGCAGTTTTACCACTGCGCCACCAGGGGCTCAAACTCAGATGAGTTTGATTTGCCTGTTCTGGATGGGGTCACACTTCCCAGGAAGAAACAGGTACACAATGTGGGGGTGCTTCTGGATCCGAGCCTCTCCCTGGTAACCCAGGTTGAGGCTGTTGCCAGAGGTGCCTTCTATCAGCTTCGGCTGATACGCCAGCTGCATCCATTTCTTGAGATAAACAAACACAGAACAGTGGTACATATGCTGGTAACCTCCAGACTGGATTACTGCAGTGTGCTCTATGTGGGACTGCCTTTGTACGTAGTCTGTAAACTACAGCTGGTTCAGAATGCGGCAGCCAGGTTGGTCTTTGGGTCATCTCAGAGAGACCATATTACTCCTGTATTGAAAGAGCTACACTTGCTGCCGATAAGTTTCCGAGCAAAATACAAGGTGCTGGTTATAACCTATAAAGCCCTAAACGGCTTGGGCCCTGGGTACTTAAGAGAACGTAGTCTTCGTCATGAACCCCACCACCCATTGAGTTCATCAGGAGAGGTCAGTCTGCAGTTGCCACTGGCTCATCTGGTGGCTACTTGGGGATGGGCCTTCTCTGCTACTTCCCCAAAGATTTGGAACATAGTCTCTGCTGAAATAAGAGCCTCCCATCTCTGATAATTTTTAAAAAGTCTTTAAAGACACATCTGTTCGTTCAGGCTTTTAATTAAATACCACTTTAATAGTTTTAACATTGTTTTAAGATATTGTTTTTAAATTTTAAATAGTTGTAATGTGTTAACCTTTTGTTGTCATTTATTTTAACTAATGTTTTAATTTCTCTGTTGTCATTTATTTGTTTTAGCTAATGTTGTCAACATTTTAACTAATGTTGTTTTAACCCTGTTGTCACTTTTTGTTGTAAATTGCCCAGAGATGTAAGTTTTGGGAAGTATAAAAAGTTAAATAAATAAATAAACAAACAAATAAATAAATAAATATGGCATTCTATAAAGCTCCATACTGTCTCCAATGCTCTTTAATATCTACATGAAACCTCTGGGAGAGATAATCAGGAGTTTTGGTGCCCGGTATTATCAATATGCTAATGACACCCAAATCTATTTCTTGATATCAGCTCCATCAGAAAATGGCATAACTTTAAATGCCTGCTTGGAGGTGGTAATGGGCTGGATGAGGGATAGGAAACTGAGGTTTAATCCAAATAAGACAGAGGTACTGATTGTGGGGGGTCAAAACGCATGAAATGGTTTAGATCTGCCTTTTCTGGATGGGGTTACACTCCCCCCCAAAAGAACAAGTAGATAGCTTGGGAGTGCTCCTGGGTCCAAAATGCTCTCTGGTTTCTCAGGTTGAGGCAGTGTCCAGAAGTGCTTTTTATTAGCTTTGGCTGATGCATCAGCTGCACTCATTTCTGGAGGCAAATGGTACATATGCTTGTAACCTCCAGGTTTGACTACTGTAGTGCACTCTGCATGGGGCTGCTGCTGTACATAGTCCGGAAACTGCAGTTGGTACAGAATGAGGCAGCCAGACTAGTCTCTGGGACCACCCGAAGGGAACATATAACACTGATTTTGAAAGAACTGCACTAACTACAGATATGTTTCCAAGCAAAATACAAAGTGCTGGTTATTACCGATAAAGCCCTCAACGGCTTGGGTCCAGGGTACTTAAGAGAGTGCCCCTTTATCATGAACCCTGCTGCCAATTAAGATCACCTGGGGAGGTCCAGTTACAGTTGCTCACCTGGTGGTGAGCAGGGACCAGGCCTTCTCTGTGGTTGTCCCAAGGCTTTAGAATGCACTCCCTGTTGAAATAACAGCTGCTCCATCTCTGATTGCTTTTTAAAAGACCCTTAAGACTCCCAGGCTTTAAGTTAAAACTAATTTTAATCTGTGTCTTTCTGTGCAAGTGTCTCAGTTGTGTTCTGTTTTTATATTGTATTTTGGATAATGTTAGAGATAGCCATCTAATGGTGCAGCAGGGAAGTAACTTGTCTGGGGAGCAAGACGTTGCTGGTTCGAATCCCCTCTGGTATGTTTCCCAGACCAGGGATTCTCAGCGTTGGGTCCGCAGATGGTATTGGACTTCAGCTCCCATAATCCCCAACCAAAGGCCACCGTGGCTGGGCATTATGTGAACTGAAGTCCAATAACATCTGGGGACCCAACATTGAGAATCCCTGTCCCAGACTATGGGAAACACCTGTATAGGGCAGCAGCGATATAGGAAGTTGCTGAAAGGCATCATCTCATACTGCGCAGGAGCTGGCAGTGGTAAACCCCTCCTGTGGTCGCCAGGAATCGACACTGACTTAATAGCACAAGTTTACTTTTATTTTACACCTAGAGATACATATATCAGGTGATATATAAATATGATAATACTAGAAACCTGGTCCACTCAGTTGAGCTGATTAGCACTAGATTCAGGGCTAGCAGAAGAAATTACTTCACACGGGTCATAATTAATTTTCGGCATTTATGCTACAAGACATGGTGGCAGCTACTAGCTTAGATGGATTTCTTTTTTTAAAAAATTAAACAAATTAATGGAGGATAGGGTCTATCAATAGCCATGATAGCTAATTAGGGATCCTGTGAACAGATTATACATCTCTGATTGCTGAATACTGTGGACAGGCCATCGCTTTCATGCACCTTATACAAGCATCCAACTCTTGGAAATAAAATGCTGGAGTACATGGATGTTAGTCTGCTCCACCAATTGTTGTTAAATCTTGCTATTTTTTATTTCCAATTCCTAGTCTTGGACTTAGTTGCTTAAGGTGGCAATTAGTGTATAGTAGTGGTTAGAGTGTCAGACTAGGACTTGGGAGACCTGAGTTCAAATCCCTAATCTAATCTACTGCACAGGGTTGCTGTGAGGATAAAATAAAGGGGGAAACCATGTATATGTCTCCAGAGAAAGGATAAAAATGTGGCAATTTACTCCCCACTTAAGCTCCGTTGGTCATAGTCATCCTTTTCTCCTCCAACTAGTGAGGAACTAGAAATGATTTCCCATATTTGAAAGGGACCTTTAGGTACAGCAGAAGACTTTCCTGTCACTAAGCTATCAGACTCAGTGGTTCCCTTTCTTTTTGTTTGACCAGTTAATCAAAAGCTAGTGGAATTGCCTACTGGAAGCTGCATTGCCTGTTCACTTTCCCTACTCCATACAAATGTTTTTGTGTTACACTACAGTTTCAGCTTATTGATGCTCCTGTTGTGGCCTCCTAAATGGCCACTGCTTATTCAGCTTATCCCACACTGTTGCCATTACTGCTGATGCCTCTCTTTGGTTTTGTTCCAATGTAAAGGTTTCTCATATGGTTTTTGGCTGCCTGCATGGAATGTGAGTCTTAGATTCCAGACCTCTTTCTCAACTGTTCCTTTTGAGATGAAAAGAGAGCCACTTTAAAATGCCCTAGTTAGAAACAGGAATACTTGTTATAGCCCAAGAAAGATGCACCTACAAGTGAGAAGTCAACACTTTTCATTTTATGGTCCTTTCATGAGTATCTTCCTTCACAGCAGTCCAAGCTCAAACCTACTTGCAAGGAGCGCCAAGCAGCAGTAAGCAATTGGGGGACAGTCCTAGGACATCAGTCCAATGCCAGCGAATATCCAATGGGAAAGAGTAGTCAGATTTTAGGAAACAGTAGCTTCAGTGGACCTCACAAAAAGCTACTTACCTACATTACCAGTTTGTCCCTATCACTGCAGATTTTTTTATTTGTTTATGCTTCCCAAAAATACCAGTACAGAAGTCTTCTGTTTGACCTGTCATAGATTGCCAGTGTCTGCAGAGCCCTCAAAACCCACCTTTTGGACAGAGGGAGACACTGTCTACGCCTAACTAAACAGTATCTTAGTATATTCTCCCTTTTGGGCACAATGCCCTTCAGGACACCCAGGCAACAATACTTTGCCTAGAATGCCATAGGTATCTAGTGACTTGAGTTCTCTGAATCCATCTCAGTTCCTTTCTGACACTGAGAATCATTTTGAACAATGAATGGCTCTTGTTTAAATGGCTATTGCCTGAAGAGATGTCTTTTTAAAATAAATCTAAGAAGTTTGTTATGAGGGATTGTTCGGAATGAGAAAAAATTTGGCGAAGAAGTTTGACAATAGTTGGGGAAATTATAGAAATGTATAATTTGTTATTATGTGAAGAAACACGAGAGGAAGTGGTAAAATTAATAATGGTAAAGTGGGTACATGAAGTAGGTTTGAGAGAAGCAGTGGTTTGGGAGGTTTGGGAGAAGCGGTTGAAGAAAGATTTCAAATTCGCAGTGTGATATAATGTAAAAGAGAATTTGATAAAATTGATGGGTGGCATTTAATACATAAGAAATTGGCTCTAATTTACAAAAATGTATCTAATAAGTGTTGGAAATGTAGAAAAAGCAAGGGGTCCTTTTATCATATGTGGCAACTTTGTAGAGAAGTAAAGAGGCCTTAGAATATGATTTATGAGGAATTTAAAAAGATTCTCAAATGTATGTCACAAGAGATTTGAACCCTTTTGGATGGGCTTAATCAATGAAGAAATCCCGAAAAAAAACAGAAATTTCTAAATTTATTGTATTAGTAAGAGATGGCCATTCAGAAAGTTTTTTAGAAAACTGGAAACCCTATTTGTGGTATAGGAAAAAATACTGTAAACTTGGATTTATCAATGGGGCTTGAAATTTAAAAATAACAGTTGGGGAATTTGTTTGAGTAATGAAACCAAAGGATTATGATGGTAAAATATGAAGAAAATATTTACAGAAGAGCAAATATAGATGTTACAGTATAACTATGTTGAAAGATGAACTGGAAGTCACATTGGTATATAGAAAACTAATAAAAATATAAATGCAAAAAAAGAGAGAGAGAGAGAGAATCATTCTGAACACATCTTTGCACAAGTTCTTCCTTTCTCTGGAAGGGATCCTTTATCATGAAATTAATCCAGACCCACCAGAAATACCAGCCTCATCTCTCTGCTATAGCTGATATCCTGCATGGAGTCAGCCCAATGAGCCAGGAAGCATGCAAGAACCTTGCAGTTGTTCTTGCAGAATTATCAAGAACTGTATTGGCAGGAAAACCTCTCTGCATTGATACTACCTCAGTCAGTCATCTGTTTCTCTTGATGGATGTCTGTATAGTGAAATATACCAGCCTCATAGGATAGCTCAGCAGCAGAAGAATAGTCCAAGCATGCAGGACAGCACCAGAAGCCCAACGTGGTATGAACTGGTTCGAACTCAGAGACATCTGTCTCATGCGCAAGGATTTTCTTCTGCAGGTACAAGGCATCATGTGCTAGAATTTATAGACAGCATCATAAATAAAACATATGTGAAATGCAAGGGAAGGTCAAAATCCCTCATACTCATAAGGGGTGCTCTTGCTCTTATAGGTATTGTAGCATTTTATGGGCATTGCATAAAAATGGAACATCACCAATGTAGCTTGAACACTGAAGTAGACTGGCAGGGACCTGAGCAGGTGCATCAAGCAGCGCAGTTCTGGCTGGACTGGGGAGTTTTTTTGACATGTTACATTCAAATGGGATACTCTCGTACTAGATTTCTGTGCATCTTAGTTGCAGCAGGTTTTTCACCAGTTTTCCATGGACAATAGTTATGCTCCTGAGACAAGGTTGCTTTACACCTTTTCCATCCCTGCCTTTCATTGCTTTCACAGTTGGAAAACACAGAGAGAGCAGAGATCCTTCTTATTTTGCTATACTGGGCACATAGTTATAAGAACGAGGAAGAAACTTGTGAACTAATGCAGATGGTAGGACTAATTTGTGAGGTGGGGGTTACTTTAAGTCACTTTTTGTATTTATGTGAATCTCATTGTTGGAATGGTAATTTCCATATTTCATGTTGTACACATGATTGTTGCTTATCTCTACTTCTGGTCTATCGACTGCAATAAGCTGAACTGAATGTAGTTTGCTCTCTAATCTAGTACGTAAATCTGTTTATGAGAGAAGCATGTCACCTTCCAGTACGCAATCTCTTTCTACCCAGGATCCAGTTTTTTAATGGCTTCTGTTGACAATATAGAGATTGAGAGGGGAACATTAGTACAGTTAGGCTGCTTCACTGATAGACTATCTACCCTTGTATTGTTCCAGAAGAATCCACACCAGAAACGGTACAGGACTATAAGGAAAAAAATTTTCTTTTGATGATCTGTTCAGCAAGCCTTTCCCCCTGAAGTCAATGTCTCAAATATCCTGGAATTCCTTCAATAGAGTTTGGTTCAATAGTGTTACTCTTAAAAGAGATCTCTGCTTGTGAGTGGTCTAGACTCTGCTAATGCTAACCTCTCTTGTTCCATCCAGGGGTTAAGAGATTTCTTAAAAGAGCCTAACAGATAAATCCTTCTGCTATTTATCTGTTACCAGTGGGGAGATTGAACCACCGTGTAACCACATTTCATGGGACTTCCATTTGAGCCTATAAGCAAGACCCCTGTATAGGAGTGTTCTCTTGAGACCATTTGGTTGTAGTATTCTTGACCCCTAGAGCCTCACTTGGGAATAAACTGCTGCATTTATTGCATTTATTCCTGCAGCCTCAATCATTGTTTGTACAAGACAGTGACCTCAGTTGGCAGACCTTGAAGTTTTAATAAGCAGTTGTATCTGCCAAATGACTGCCCCAGAGGAATCCAAATCTTCTGAAGATAGCTACATGGAATGTCGTGGGCCTTAAGGCTAAGTTGACTGATCTATAATTTACTGACTATGTTTCTAAAATAGACATTTTTATGTGCCAGGAGACTTGGATGGTGGAAGTGGTGACCCTGGAGGGGTTTTATGTATATGTGGTTAAGGCATCTTTGGGGTTGGAGAGAGAGAAAGGGGAGACCATCTGGTGGCCTTGCAGTGTTTGTATCAATGTCACTTAGGGCGCAGGCTAGGGAAGCTGCATCTCTGGACTCCATTGCTGTGGCCATTTATATACAACTGTGTAATTTATCCCTTATAGTGGTCAATGTATATATACCACCGAGACACCAGAGAACCTATGTCAACCGGATCTGCTCACGTCTTGAACCATATCTTATGGAACTCCAGATTAAATTTCCCAATGCCTCTCTTATGATTGTGGGTGATTTTAATGCCCGAATAGGGTATGATGATAAAGCATTATTTAGCAAATTCCATCTTTATCCCCCTGTTCAGCCAGCCCTTGATGGCTACCTACTACGTTGATTTAAGGATAGGGTGGCTTCCTTTGCCGGTCTGAAGTTAGTCCAGACCATTTACAACCTAAATTTGTATATGTTAAATGGCACTAGTCCCCATGACTATCCAGCAGAATTCACCTTTTGGAGAGGTTCTAGAACTTCAACAATCGACTATATGATATTCTCCCAAGATCTGCTAGATCTGGTTGTGGAATTTGGTGTTGCTCCTAGACTTGATAGTGACCATCTTCCACTGGAGTTATACTTGTTATTCCCAGATAAGCTCCAGAGACATGAATATACAGCCTTTGATGCTGAGTTTCTGGAAGTTATGTCCACCAGATTAAGATGGACTCTAATTCAGCAAGAGAGATTGTCGTTCCTCTTGAATTCTGAATCTGCTATTACCTTAAGGAACCAAATATTGATGGGCAAGGAATCTAGGATGAGTACAGATGCCTATCAAGGGCTAATTGAGCTGCTCCGCCCTGCTTTGTGTGCCCAACAGGGAACTCATAAGAAGGTGTGCTCTCGTCCTTGAGAGTCTGGTTCAATGACAAGTGTAGGAAGTTGAAAAGTGTCTTGGTTAATGAATACAATAGATACCGTGAGTCATCTGATCCAACACTTGCCACTAACTTAATACACCTGAAGAGGGTATATAAAAAACTTATCAGAGTCAAGAAACTTGAGGCAGACAGAGCGGACTGGCAGCAGGTTTTTGCTGCCCAACAAAAAAATCATTCCTATTTTTGGCGTTTGATATCGAAGTTTATGGGAAGGGGAATATCTAGAATCAAATGTCTAATTCCAGCCGCTGTATGGGAATATCATTTTTCTAGACTGTACAGCTCGGATGAACGCCACCCCCCGCCCCAAATGTTGGTCAACCTGGAGGAATGTCCAGTTTGGCCGCTGGTCTCATGCTGTGACATAGTATCCCTGGTAAATCAATCTAAAGCGGGCAAGGCCCCAGGGCCAGACTATATTTCGGTGGAGTGTATTAGGAACAACTTGGAGTGGTGGGCCCCGATATTAGCAGCCCTCTTTTCACACATCGATCGGATAGCTCAGATTCTCAAAGATTGGGGATCAGCGATTATAATTCCAATCTATAAGAAAGGCCAAAGGGACCAACCAGGGAACTTTCGCCCTATTAGCCTTCTAAGCTTTATAGGCAAATTATATGCCAGGCATCTTCTTGATCTGTTTGTGGTGTGGCTTGATAACAATCAGATCCTTGCCGAGGAACAAAATGGCTTTGGGGCCGGAAGGTCAATTATGGACTTGATTGTTGTGTTACAACATCTGGCAGAAAAATATTTGGGGAAGGCCCCAGATGCATTATATACAGCATTTGTGGACTTAAAATTCGCATTTGATTCGGTCCCGAGAGGTAGGCTGTGGGAGAAACTTACTGCAACAACCATAGATGAGAGGTTGCTTTACTTGATGTTCAAACTTCATGATGATACCTCATTAAGGGTCCGTCTTAACAACAGTGGCCAGGTGACTAGGCTGATTATTACGAGGCGGGGGGTTCAGCAAGGGTGCATTTTGGCCCATATGCTTTTTAACTTTTACATTAACTCTCTAGTCACACACATGAAGAAACTGGAGTTCCAGCTGCCTAAATTAGCTGACAGACATGTCAATGTTTTACTTGATGTGGATGATGCCACACTAGTCTCAAGAACTCAAATTGGACTCAAAAGAATGTTACGGGCATTGGCAGATTATTGTACCACCCAGGAGTTATCCATTAATTATGACAAAACCAAAATTATAGTTTCCTCACATAGACCTAGAAATTGTATTTGGTCCTTAAATGGTCATAAACTGGAGCAAGTGAGGCAAATGAAATATTTAGGGTGAGTCTTGCAAGCAAATAAGAGTTTTACTGCCCATAGGGATTATGTAAGCCTCAACGCCCAAAAAGCTGCCTCGGTGATCCATTCCTTGTATACCAGAAAACGTGCACAATCAGTTCAGGTAGTCCTTGAACTTTTCAGGGCCAAAGCTTTGGCCCTGCTTATGGTGGGTGCGCAGATGGGCTCCTATACTAACTTTTGGAGGATGGAAACTGTTCAAACTAAATTCCTCAGGGGTATACTGAGGGTCGCCCAGTCTGTCCCCAATGCATGCCTCAGACTGGAAGTGGGCTGTCCTACAGTTGAGGCCAGAATTTGGAAGGCCATGTTCGGCTTTTGGCTCAAGTTGTTTTTTTGCTCTGATGGGCTTGCCCCACTAGTCTTGGAAGATTCTTTTAAGACCCGTTGGAAACAGGACTTCGACAATAAACAGGTTGGGTTTTTCATTTCCGGTGATAAGACAGATGGGCCTCAAGAAGGCCTCAGACGCCATAAATCAACGTATAATGGACATTGCCAAACAGGAGGATGTTAGCAAAATAAGATCTGGGGTTTTATGGGAGCCCAAATTGATAGGCGGCTTCCGGCTAGATACCTGATAAAGTTATCTTTTGTTGAACATCGTAGAGCAATGACTGCAGCCAGACTCAGTGCCCTTCATTCTGCCGTCCTGGAAGGGCGATTCCGGAAAATCCTCTATCTCCAGAGATTGTGCTCGTGTCAAGTGGGAGAGGTTGAATCTACCGAACACGTTTTGCTGAATTGTTGTTTTTACAAGAATCTAAGAGAAGAATTAATTTCTCCCCTTTTAAGAGATCATAGATCGACTTCATATCATTTACCTGATAAAGTTATCTTTTGTTGAACATCATAGAGTAATGACCGCAGCCAGACTCAATGCCCTTCATTTTGCCGTCCTGGAAGGGCGATTTTGGAAAATCCCCTCTCTCCAGAGATTGTACCCGTGTCAAGCGAGAGAGGTTGAATCTACTGAACACGTTTTGCTGAATTGTTGTTCTTACAAGGATCTAAGAGAAGAATTAATTTCTCCCCTTTTAAGAAATCATAGATCAACCTCAGGCCAGGAGAGAATGGAGCTTTTACTAGTGGTGTGCCCAGACTGGTCCGGAGCCATGGAAAAGGCCTCCAGACTGGTCCGGAATTTGGCCAGTCCGGTGGTCTGGCAGCGGGGGGGGGGGGGGAGTGTCACTTTAAGGGCGGGGGGTTAGTACTTACCCCTCCCGCCGCTCTTCCCCCTCTGGCGCTCATCTTTAAACAAACTTTTTTGGGGCGGCAGGGTTCCTCACTGCCACCCCTGCCCCCATCGTTGGCTGCAAAGTTCTGAAGTAAGTATAAGCTGGTGCTACGCATGCGTCCGGCGTGGCCCGCACACCGGCAGCGACAATGGGTGTTTGCGTGCCACACCGGGCGCATGCGTAGCGCCAGCTTATACTTACTTCAGAACTTTGCAGCCAACGGTGGGGGCAGGGGCGGCAGGGAGGAACCCAGCCACCCCAAAAAGTTTGTTTAAAGATGAGCACCGGAGGGGGAAGAGTGGCGGGAGGGGTAAGTACTACCCCCCCGCCCTTAAAGTGACACTCCCCACAGTGCCGGACCACGCCTCCATGGTTCCGTGAACATCCCTAGCTTTTACTCGCAGACTCGGATGATTTCATCTCTGCAAGAGTTGCCAAGTTTCTTTGCATTGCAAGTAAATTTCGCATAAGATATGTAGAAAGGGTAGACGTGGGCATAGCACATTAGGAGGGTGAACAGATTGTACCTATCTGAAACTTTCCTACGTATGACACTGTAGCTTTTATTGTATTGTCCCTATTGTAGTTTCTTTTGATACTACTGATGTGACAAGATGTATGGTTCTCTATATTGCCATGAGAGGCCGTTGGCTGAAATAAAGTTGTTGTTGTTGTTGTTGTTGTTGATAAGCAGTTGCAAATTTAAGGTTGGACACCATTTTTGCAGAGTATTTGTATGAATTGGCAATTTCAACCATAAAATAACATACAACACTTCTTAGGAGCATGTATTTCCACAAGAATTTTCCCAGGGGGTGGGCAAAGTATATACATTCAAATATATACATAAAATATGTAAACATAAAATCTAAATTCAGGCCATGAATCCAGTTGGAGTAACTGCCCCCTGCCCTCCCCCCACAGGTGCCCATGCTAAGGACCAAATTCTGAAACATTCACTTTTTAAACATTATATCTGTATAGGAAGCTAATTGTGGGGTGGGGGGTATAGGGCATTTGGCCACACCCCAGACAACCATGTGATCTGCATATCCTCTTGGCAGGGATCCACAAATTTAGGCTTAGCTC